>NC_053023.1:166818983-166845904 GCF_003073215.2 Triticum urartu
TATGGCTAAGTGAGAGTGATAACGCATTATAGTCTGATTGCCTTGTTCGTTGTGCTGAGCACCTCCCTCGAAGGACCCAAAAATGGGAACAAGAGTGCTCAGGTTTATCCTGAACACCCCAGCACTCGTGGCATGGGGCCAGAAGCCGACGACTAGCCATCTCTTAGATCTGATAAACAGCCGAACAGAAGGTAATATTTTAAATTCAAACAAGCGTTGCATAGCACATATGAACAAGTTTTCATGAATACAGGATTACACGAGCGAGTTCACTCAAATATTATAGCTTTCGTACACTCGTCCGCTACGAGACGGGCACCCTTCAGGACACCCTCATAGTACATCTCGGGGTGGCGATGCTCCTTGCCCTCCCGCGGCCCTTCCTTGATCAGCTTCACGGCGTCCAGCTTGGCCCATTGTACCTTCAGACGGGCGAAAGCCCGGCGTGCACCTTCGATGCAAACGGACCGCTTGATTACTTCCAGCCGTGGGCAGGCATCCACAAGCCGCCTCACCAAGCCGAAGTAGCTGTTGGGAAGGGCGTCGCCAGGCCACATCCGGACTATCAAGCCCTTCATGGCCTGTTCGGCCGCCTCATGTAGCTCGACCAGCTGCTTTAGCTGGTCGCTCATAGGTACTGGGTGTTCGGTCCCAGTATACTGGGCCCAGAACAACTTCTCCGTCGAGCTTCCCTCCTTGGCCTAGTAAAATTTTGCGGCATCCGACACGCTATGGGGAAAATCTGCGAATGCTCCTGGAGAGCTCCGGATTCGGGTAAGTAACAAGTAATTTACTTTCACATGCTTACTTTTCATATAGAATGCCTTACCCGCCGCTATCTTCTTCATCGCATCAATCTCCTGGAGGGCCTTTTGGGCTTCGGCCTTGGCACTCTTTGCACCCTCAAGGGCCGTGGCAAGCTCGGACTCTCGCGTCTTCAAGTCAAGCTCCAGTGCCTCGTGCTTCATCACAAGAGCGTGGAGCTCTTGCTGCACCTCGCCCACCCGTGCCTTATGCCTCTCCCGCTCGGTGCACTCCTTGGTCGCTTTGTTTTTTGCCTCGGACAGCGCTTGCTTCAGGGTCACCACCTCGGTCGTGGTCCCTGGCAAATTTCCGATAATCCTGTCATTTTGCAATCGCTTTCCTTTTATATAGATCCATAGACTAGGTACTACTTACCTTTGTTCTCCTCGAGCTGCCTCTTGGCAAGGCCAAGCTCTTCCTTGGACCCTTTAAGGTCCTGCTTCAGTGCGGTGACCTCCGCAATCAGTGCGGCAGAGGCCAACAGCGAAGCCTGCATACACATATAGACATACTTATATTAGACTCCTGCGATATTGTTTGATCCTCTGTTCGGCTTTTCTTTGTGAACACCGAACAGAGCATCAGGCTTCAGTAATATTTATCCTATATTTCAAAAACTTACCTCAAAGCCTGTTAGAAGGCTGGCACAGGCTTCAGTCAGTCCGCTCTTGGCGGACTGAACCTTCTGGACCACCGCACTCATGATAGTGCGGTGCTCTTCGTCAATGGAGGTGCTGCGAAGCGCTCCGAGCTGATTGTCCGGTGCCTCTGGATGGGCAGAGGTCACCGGCACAGTCATCTTGCCCCTCTTGGAAGGAGGCCGCCTGCCCGAGTCCGCAACCACTAGAGGTTCCGGCGCGGTGTTCGGCTGAGGTCCGAAATCGGAGCCCTCGGGGGCTTTGCTCCCCTGCTCCCGGAGTCCGGAAGGTTGCTTTGAGGCGCCTCCGGGACTGTCTCCCCTCGACCCGGTGCCTCTTGAGACAATACCTTGGCATTGTCTGTAGGGAAAGGGGAGGTGGCGGTCGGAAGTGGATCGCTATCCATATCCGACAAGCCCAGGGAGCCGTCCGACGATACGTCGATACGGGCTTGTGGCGGTCTGCATAGTCATAATTTGGCGTTAGGAGAGGCAGTGCAACAAAGGTATGCTATGAGTTACTCTGGCATCCGAATACTTACGACTTCGCCAGGGGCTTGGCCCTGAGCAGCCACTCGTCTTCACCTTCGGTGGCGGTGGTGGAGAAGTCCGGAAGGAGAGTCCTTCCCTTCTTGGACCCTTCGCCCCCCCCCCCCCGGTTGGGGCGGCCTTCCTTTTTTTGTCTCCCCTGACTGGGGGGGGGGCACCTTCATCTTCCTCCTTGTCTTCGTGGGAGGAGTGCGCCGCGGACTTATCGGACGATAAGTCCAATAACGCCTGGCGTCAGGAACTCTTTCGGGTTCCCTTGGCCTTCTTGGTCTTCTCCGGCACCTTGTAAGGAGCCGGAGTCAGCATCTCCGTCAGGAGAGCATCTGCAGTGTCTTCGGGCAGAGGGGTCAGACAGATAATCTGCCCCGACATCTCCACCCAGTCCTTTCAAAGGCATGGAGCTCAGACCCCGCACATGGTTAAGCTAGGGGACATAAATGTCCTACCGGATGTATAGAACTCACCGAATGTGCTTGGCGCTTCACACTTAGCCCGCGGTCCTCGGTGAGGGAGGGAGGGACCTCGGCGCCCTTGAACAGCACCCTCTAGACGTCCTTGTGCGTCGTATCGAAGAGCTCACTCAGAGTCTGGTGCTGGGCCGGGTCGAACTCCCACAAGTTAAAATCCCGTTGTTGACACGGGAGGATCCGGCGGATGAGCATGACCTGGACTATGTTAACAAGCTTGAGCTTCTTGCTTGCCATACTCCGGATACATTTCTGGAGTCCATCCAGCTCCATCGATGAACCCCACGACAAGCCCTTCTCTTTCCAGGAAGTGAGCCGTGTAGGGAATCCGGATCGAAACTCGGGGGCCGCCGCCCATTTGGTGTCTCGCGGCTCGGTGATGTAGAACCAGGCCGATTGCCACCCCTTTATGGTCTCCACGAAGGAGCCCTCAAGCCATGTGACATTGGGCATCTTGCCCACCATGGTTCCGCTGCATTCTGCTTGTTGGCCTCCCACCACCTTCGGCTTGATGTTAAAGGTCTTCAGCCACAGGCCGAAGTGGGGTCGGACGCAGAGGAAAGCCTCACAGACGACGATGAACGCTGAAATGTTGAGGATGAAGTTCGGGGCCAGATCATGAAAGTCCATCCCGTAGTATAACATGAGACCACGGACGAATGGATGAAGGGGAAACCCCAGTCCACGGAGGAAGTGGTGGAGGAAAACTACCCTCTCATGAGGTTCCGGGGTAGGAACGATCTGCCCCACAGCAGGCAGCCGATGCGCGATATTCGCGGCTAAGTATCCGGCGCCGCGCAACTTTTTGATGTGCCCCTCCATAACGGAGGAAGCCATCCATTTGCCCCCCGCTCCGGACATGTTTGGAGAAGGTTGAGGGGAAGGATGTGGACTTGGGCGTTGGAGCTTGAGTGCGCAAGAGTGGATGATCAAGGAGGAAGAAGGCGTGGGTAGAAAAAAGGTTAAACCTTGTCCCTTTATAAGGGCGGCCAAAACTATGCACCCCCACTAGCCTGGTAAAACTCGCTTATCCCCCAAGCACCGTAATCGATGGCGCAGTTTGGTTACCCACGCCCGTATTGATGAGAATCCCGTAATAAGGGGAACACGATCTCTGCTTTGACAAGACGTGTCAAGAAACTGCCTCACGTTATGTGTGGAGCTGGTTGAAGAAAAACGGTTCGAATAATCACCGAGCCATGGCCTGATGTCATGTTGCCAAAGCGGGTCAGTAGATTAAGATTTGTGGAAATATTATTCTCTCTATGGTGGTATGTGGAATTTATTTTGCTGGGTCAGACACTATCCTGGTATTCGAACTCTTCTGTGATGTGTTCGGAGGAGGAACCCGCCTTGCAATGTCGAAGACAACACTGCGCGCCGGACTCTTCGTCATTGAAGCCTGGTTCAGGGGCTACTGAGGGAGTCCTGGATTAGGGGGTCTCCGAACAGCCGGACTATATCCTTTGGCCGGACTGTTGGACTATGAAGATACAAGATTGAAGACTTCGTCCCGTTTCCGGATAGGACTCTACTTGGCATGGAAGGCAAGCTAGGCAGTACGGATATGGATATCTCCTCCTTTGTAACTGACCTTGTGTAACCCTAACCCTCTCCGGTGTTTATATAAACCGGAGGGTTTTAGTCCGTAGGACAACAAACAATCATACCATAGGCTAGCTTCTAGGGTTTAGCCTCTCCGATCTCGTGGTAGATCAACTCTTGTAATACTCATATCATCAACCCGACTGCCAAGAGCCGGGCCACTTCTTCACCAATGGCCTTCCGCCTCTCCTTGTTAAAACAACGAAGGAATTGCTTGACCAGCTTAAACTTCGGATCAATATTAAGAGTGTGCTCAGCGAGTTCCCTCGGTACACCCGGCATGTCTGAAGGCTTCCATGCAAAGATGTCCCGGTTCTCACGGATGAACTCGATGAGCGCGCTTTCCTATTTTGGATCCAGATTAGCACTGATGCTGAACTGCTTAGATGAGTTGCCAGGAACAAAATCAACCATTTTAGTGTCATTTACCGACTTAAACTTTAGCAAAGGATCATGCTCTATGGTTGGCTTTGTCAAGGACGTCATGTCCGCCGGGTCAACATTATCCTTGTAAAATTTCAACCCTCTGTTGCACAAACAGACTCAGCATAAGCAGCATCGCCTTCTTCACACTCCAAGGCCGCCTTGCGACTCCCATGCACTGTGATGGTGCCCTTATAACCTGGCATCTTAAGCTGCAAGTAAACATAACAAGGCCTCGCCATGAATTTAGCATAAGCCGGCCGCCCAAACAGAGCATGATAAGGGCTCTTGATTTTAACCACTTCGAAGGTTAGGGTCTCAGATCTGGAATCATACTCATCTCCAAAAACAACCTCTAAGGATATCTTACCCACTAGATATGCCAACTTACCTGGCAACACACCGTGAAAAACGGTGTTTGACGGCTTAAGATTTTTGTCGGTCAGTCCCATGCGACGGAAGGTTTCATAGTAAAGTATATTAATGCTGCTGCCTGCATCCATGAGCACCTTAGTAAATTTATAGCCCCCAACCTGAGGCGCCACCACTAGAGCCATGTGACCCAGATTGTCAACCCGGGGCGGGTGATCCTCACGACTCCATACAATAGGTTGCTTCGACCACCGCAAGTAATGCGACACCGCTAGCTCAATAGCATTCACTGCCCTCTTATGAAGCTTCTGATCCCGCTTACACAAGCTAGTGGTAAAGGCGTGGTACTGTCTACTATTCAATTGCTTCGGATTGCTCTGATAACCAGACAGTTGCTGCTACTGATTCCCCTGATTATTCTGTTGGTTGTAACCACCTTGATTGCCTTGGCCGTGAAACCCAGAATTTGAGCCGCCGCCTCCATGACCCGGACCATGAGAGCCGGACCTTGAACCACCATTCGGACCATGGTTGTGTTGGAAAGACTCCCTGAATTGTCTCATAATGCTGCAATCCTTCCACAGATGGGTAGACGGCTTCTCCTGTGTTCCATGCTTCGGACATGGCTGATTCATTATTGCTTCAAGGTCAAAATTTGTCCCTTGAGCCGGCCTCCCTTTATGACGCCGGTTATAATTTTTTGCACCGGTGTTAGCCACAAAATCATTAGCTTTGCGCTTACCGTTGCCTCCCTGATTGGCCGGGTTGTGCTGCTGTCCCCTCATACCGCTACTCTTCTTTCCCTTTCCCGATCTTTCATCCTCAGAGTCGGGGTCCTTGGTACTATCAGAGTCGGCATACTTGACAAGAGCCACCATGAGCTCCCCCATGTCACTGCAATGACGCTTAAGCCGCCCAAGCTTCTGTTTGAGCGGAAGGAAACGACAATTTTTCTCCAACATTAAAACCGCTGAGCCGACGTTGATATTATCTGAAGAATGTATGATAGTCGAGACCCGATGCACCCAGCTTGTCATCGACTCGCCCTCAGCTTGAACACAAGAAACTAAATCCACGATCGACATAGGCTGCTTGCATGTATCTTTGAAATTTTGGATAAACCGGGCCTACAGCTCTGCCCACGACCCAATGGAGTTGGCACGCAGCCCTTTCAACCAGGTACGAGCTGTCCCTTCCAGCATCATGGTGAAATACTTAGCATATGCAGCCTCACTAACATCCAGCATCTCCATAGCCATCTCATAACTCTCCACCCAAGCCTCAGGGGTTGATCTGCTGTGTAATTAGGCACCTTACGAGGGCCCTTGAAGTCCTTGGGCAAACGCTCGTTTCGCAGAGCCGCCGTTAAACGCGGCACACCCCAAGCTCTAGAAGTCACACCTGCCTCCACTGAAGCCGTCGGGTAAACCGGCACATGCTGATGAGCCACCAGCTCGGCCTCCCGACGCGCTCTGCCCTGATCCACCAAATTCTGGGCATTGGCACCATTGCGCGCCGAGTCATGCCCACGAGGTTGGTTACGGCGCTGCTCAGTACTTGAAACTGCTGGCGAGCCAATGTGCCTGCTGTAGCTCCGGCATGGACGAGGGGTCGAATGAATCCGATCATGACTATAAGAATAAGCCTGCTGCTGTACTAGCACCGTTTGAAAAAGTTCCCTGGCCCTTCGGGTTTCAACTGCCATCAGGGTCTCGCCCTCGACTGGTAGAGCCGCCAATCGTGTGGCTGCAGCAATCATATTGTCTAAAGGGTTGGAATAATGACCTGGCGGGGTTACCACATGCTGAGGTGGGGTGTTATTCATATGCGGAGAACCTGTCACGTGCAGCCGAACTGGCACTTCACCCCCTGGCGCTTAAGCCATCTGGTTTATCACCGGCGGGTTACTGGCCCCTACTCCCGGTGTGTTGAAGAGGTTCCTCGACTCATAAACCAAGGGCAGACGACTCCCGTGTTTTCTCCTCAAGACTTTGTTTGAAGCGTTCTGATCCACCGCGAGCCAGTATGAATTCTTGAATCCGCTGTGCTTGGGCGTTCAACACGGCCCGCTCTGCAGTAATCCTAGCATTCTCTGCCGCCTGCTCTTCCTTGGCTTGTGCTATCTCATCACGCAGCTTAGCCACATCCACCTTATGTTGTTCCTGGTTGTCCGGGGTTACCTCCACCCCCATTAGAGTTGCTAGATCCTCCAACAAATCTGTTAAAACTTGAGCCGGCGGGCGCTGATCCGCCAGCACCCACCGCCGTTAATGCCGTTGCGCTGGAAGTCATAGCCACCGCGGCTGTCGAACCGAGAACCGGCTGGGTGCCAGCCATGAAAATCGCCACCCTATTCGGCGGCTCATGGGGGTCCGAAATACTGTCACCATCCAAACAGCCCCCAAACCGTCTGTCTTGTAGTTGATACATTGAATTGGTCTCACCCGTGGACGATTCACCATCAGAGAAGATGGTCGTTTCACCACCAGACACAGAGCCTTCTAATTCAGCCCCATGGATAAATCCAACAAAGGCACGCCTCACGGCGGGTTGAACCCGAGCGGGTAGTGCACATTGAGTCGTCTCGATGATGTTGGTGCAGATGTCCGGCTCAGGGCCCGGTTTGCTGATCTTGCTGATGAAGACATGGATTCCGCTGAAGGGGACCCAGTACCCGTACTCAATTGAGCCAGCCTCGGGGCCCCAGCCTACATCATCGATGTAGAGCTTGCCGCGACGACTCTTGATCATCCAGCCCACATTGTATCCCTTGATCCCTTCAAAGATGCCCTTCAAGAACTCGAAACAACCGTGCGCTGGCCCCACAGTGGGTGCCAACTGTTGTGGAATTGTCACGGCAGATGTCCTTGTGGAAGGACTTAATCATGGAGCCATTGCGACATGGTTAGCTTAAAGGGGTTAAAGCGGGACAAAGGACACGAGGAGTTTATACTGGGTCGGCCCCTTATGGTGAAGGTAAAAGCCTAATCTAGTTTGAGGTGGTATTGCTAGGGTTTAGATTAACAGGGAGCGAATACGCTTAGCCTGGCTTTCGATCTGTTGTCTCTTGCCCTAAGCCGCTGCTGGGTCGTCCCCTTATATACACGGGTTGACGCCCTGCAGCTTATAGAGTCCCGGCCGGCTCATACAAACGTGTCCGGCCCGGTGACTTATCTTACATGCCTTACAATACAAGTCACATATACATGGCGGTTTACACTTACGGGCCTTAAGATGCCTTTGGGTTTTGGGCCCTTTAACAGGCCTACTACATGAACTGCCATCTTCAACATATTTATGGGCTTGGTCCATGAACCGCCATAGGGATAACCCGGCCCCTCCTGGGTGGGTCATATCCAATAGTCATATCCCCAACACCCCTCGACCTTCGCCCACATGGTGGACGTGCAACAATTCATTCGGTCTCATATAGCTAGAACGATATATATCGCAGTACTATTATTGCTCGACTTCCCGAAGAGGCGAAGAGCCAATCACAAGGTTAATATTCTGGAGATGCCAAGCGCGAGGTTTATAGGAGAACGAGTAGTAGGTGTCGCATCATTTATAAATAAAGTTTTTTTCTTTAGTGGCACGTACGCAATATAAATAGGTTCATATGGAGAGAAAAGGAAACTGCTCCACTATATACATAGGCAGGACGAGCCTACACGATTGCATGCTGGGCTTGCTCTCTTCACACTCTCTCACACAAAACGACCGTTGCCACATCTCTAACATCCCGGTGGATCACGTCCACCGGGGGAAGGGGTGGATGCTTAGTGTAGATGCGGTCGCCGTCGCCGACGGTGAAAACCCACTGTCGGCATGTCCCGATCAGGGGTCCCCGCCGTTCTCTCTCACAAAGCCGTCGAGGTTGCCTTCGTCCCTTGCTCACTACCGCGACATGGGCAGTTGCCGCCTCCCATCGCCCTCCTCTAGGTTGAGCTACGTCCCCACATCCCTCAGGTACAACTCCCTTTACAGTCGGCTTGCACCACTGCTCCAGCTGCCCACATCACTCCATGTGGATATTTCTCTACTTCTTTGCCCCGCACATACCTCTACTGGCTTCTACGTACTGTATTTGTGATGAGTTTATGTCTCATCAACTAGTCCCAGTAATCTTATTCTAATCACGCTTCTTCAATTTCTTTGCCACATGGATGCTCATCTCGATGTTGGTGAAACTACACAAAATGATCCGATGGTCAAAGGGTTGCAAACTTCATTTCTTCGGAAGCTTCAACATTGCTAGCAAATTAAAGCCTGGTTAGGGTTTACGGTTCAGACTACCCACAGTGGGAGTAACATAGGTAGTAACATCACACATATCTAGATAAAGTAGATGATGTGGCAAGCAATAAATGAAGAAAGAGAGGAAAGTAGTAACATAGCTAGTTACTAGTAGTATGAGTAACATCACACATATTAAGGCAAGATGTGTTTATAGCCTAATAAATGAAGTGTTGCATGTTATCACACATATGTTACTCCCCACTATAGAGGTAGTAGCATGGACTAGTAACATGGGCATGTTACTAATCTATGTTACTACCCATTGTGGCTAGTCTCAAGGGTTAGGGACTACATGGATCATTTTTTTCTTTAATTGTCTCTGTTCCAAAATAAGTGTCAACTTTAGTAGTAGTACAACTTTGTACTAAAGTTTGCATAAAGTTGTGACACTTATTTTGGAATGGAGGGAGTACATATTAGCTATGATCTGTCAATCATTGAGATGCAATAGAATGCATGTTAGTCTCCTTTGTATTTGGTGAAATGTTGCAACGGGCAACCTTGGATGCAAGATACATGAAACAGAAGCTGGAAGCTTCATAGCATTTTACAAATTTATCTAGCTGATAAATTATAGTACGTACTATACTAGTAGTACTATGTAAAGAGTTAGGTGTCGCACGATGTCTAGAAAATATGGTGATAATGTGAGGTGGGCCATGTAACCACTGAGCCTGCGTGTTTTCACTGCCCTCGCACTCCTCCGCTGCAAGAATGGAGAAAATTGTAATCTAGTAGTACCTCCTTTTGCCGAATGCATGGGACATCCAACAGTCCTACCATGTCAGTAATAATGACCAATAAGCCATCAAATCACGTAGACCCAGCAGTAAGTTGGGCGGACGAAGAAACCATCACTCTTGAACCCGCTTCTCTCTTCAACACAGGCGCCCGGGCATGAATGCGGCACCGATTTTTGGAGCGGAACTGACCGTTTCGGGCGAGAAGCGCGCGCGGGCGATGGAGGGGCTTTGGGTGGGCCAGGCTGGTTAGGAGCGAGCGTGGCAGCGGTCCGCCTGTCCCGACCGGACGCCCGGAAGAGGATGCACTGACTGTCGCGGCTAAATAGTACACTACACACCATCTCTCTGTAGGAGTAGGTCGATGTGTCGCTCTCTCTAACACACACATGATGTTAAACACACACGCACATGCACACACAGGTTCATAGAATAGGAATATCGTGCGAGTTACTTAGGGAGCATTTGGATCCTTAGCAAGAATAGTTTATAGCCTAGCCGGGCAAGGTTAGGCGTTTGGAACTAAGCAATGTAACCAAACGCTTACTCTGCCTTGTTATCTCCCCCGTAAACCCAATGCATGGAGTGCAACTACGCGTTGATCAGTCAAGAAATCAAAGTCGGCTTGCATGCGAGTTAATACGTGGCCCTGCATGGTAGCTAAAATGAAATCTCTTAGTTGTTGGGATTAATTGTTGCATTTAGAGACAGAAATCAGGGCTTTGATTGGAGGAAGGACCGGTCAAGTTTCTCCTTCCCCTCTAATCTGCTTGCACCTTGGTCCCGCTGAACCTTCTAACGTGACTTATTACACCTAGACGGAGGGAGTAGTACGAGATACGGTGGCACACTGACTTAGTTCGAATACAAGTGCCCAAAATTGTGTGCATGTTATAATAAGGATTCACTTAAAATAGTACGTGAGCGAACAGAGGGATCAATTGGACAGTGTTCACGAGCAGTAGCGAGATGTGTGAGGTAAGATACAACACTGGCGCTTTTATTTTTTCTTATTAATTTGTTTGTTTCACCCTCTGACTGGTGGGACCCAATGTACTACATGGAGAGAGGTAAGGTGACTAAGGCTGCATTATTTCTGTACTACCAACACTGCTTTAAATCCCAAAAGACCTTACCAACAAAGCCACATGACACGATTATGATTTAAATCCCAATGACTCGCACGCAAAAATTAACACGACATACTTGTCACAAGAATGCGGGAATGCATAAAAGGTTATTTTCCTCTCGTTGAACATAATGGGAGGGTGGTGTAGCTGGTTAGCCTGTTCGCTCATCAAACTTGAGGTCTCGGGTTGGATAACTACACTTGAGCATAATTTTGTTTTTGTTCGACTTCTTTCTTCCACCCAATGACAGGTAGGCCCCGCATGACAGAGATAGTTAGTGATCTAGGGTGGTGCCAGGAGGATTCTTTGACTAGTCAAAAATGGATGGATACGGAGCTATACGATCTCATAGTGACCGTATAATCACCTCATCACGTATACGCTGTAGCCTCGGCGCTTGTTTTCTAGGGTTTGCACTCTTCACACGCTCTCTCCAGTATATATATACATGCTGGAGCCTCAGTGCTTGTAGTTGCTCTCTTCACACTCTCTCACCCTCTCCAAATACAAACAAGACTTCGTTGGCCTATCTCTCTCCCCTCACTGCTGGTCAAAGAGCTGGCAGGATCCTTCCACTAGGAAGGGAAGGAGGCTTAACGCTATCGCCGTCGGTGAGCGAGGGAATCGACCACCGGCGCAGCTGGTCTCTTTCTCCAAGTGGCGGCGCGGGAGGGCCTCCAACCCCTTCTTCCTTGCCGCCGTACATAGTGTGGGTAGAACGGCCTCCGGTCGCCCACCAAACCACACCCCAAGAACCTTACGGTATAATTTACTTACTCCACATGCATTGCTCTAGCTGCATGTGGGATTTTTCCGCTTCTGCACTCGAATCTAGGTGTTGGATCAAACAGGAAAGTAGTGGCAAAAGTTGTATAGCATGAATCTAGGACGTGGTTCAAAGAGGAAAGGAATGGGGGAAAGTAGTGGGGAAAGTTTTATAGCATGAATCTAGGACGTGGTTCAAAAAGGAAAGGAAGGGGGAAAGTTGTGGGGAAAGTTGTATAGCATGAATCTAAGATGTGGTTCAAAGAGGAAAGGAATGGGGGAACGTAGTAGGGAAAGTTGTATAGCATGAATCTAGGACGTGGTTCAAAGAGGAAAGGAAGGGGGAAAGTAATAGTACAGACTAGCTATCCAACACCTACTTTGGTCGAAAAGGGAAAACAATGACAAACACAGTACGCACTATTGGAAATATGCCCTAGAGGCAATAATAAAAGCATTATTATTATATTTCCTTGTTCATGATAATTGTCTTTATTCATGCTATAATTGTGTTATCCGGAAATCATAACCCATGTGTGAATAACAGACACCAACATGTCCCTAGTAAGCCTCTAGTTGACTAGCTCGTTGATCAACAGATAGTCATGGTTTCCTGACTATGGATATTGGATGTCATTGATAACGAGATCACATCATTAGGAGAATGATGTGATGGACAAGACCCAATCCTAAACATAGCACAAGATCGTATAGTTCGTTTTGCTAGAGTTTTCCAATGTCAAGTATCTTTTCCTTAGACCATGAGATCATGTAACTCCCGGATACCGTAGGAGTGCTTTGGGTGTACCAAACGTCACAACGTAACTGGGTGACCATAAAGGTAGACTACGGGTATCTCCGAAAGTGTCTGTTGGGTTGACATGGATCAAGACTGGGATTTGTCACTCCGTATGACGGAGAGGTATCACTGGGCCCACTCGGTAATGCATCATCATAATGAGCTCAAAGTGACCAAGTGTCTGGTCACGGGATCATGCATTACGGTACGAGTAAAGTGACTTGCCGGTAACGAGATTGAACGAGGTATTGGGATACCGACGATCGAATCTCGGGCAAGTAACATATCGATTGACAAAGGGAATTGCATACGGGGTTGTTTGAATCCTCGACATCGTGGTTCATCCGATGAGATCATCGTGGAGCATGTGGGAGCCAACATGGGTATCCAGATCCCGCTGTTGGTTATTGATCGGAGAGTCGTCTCGGTCATGTCTGCTTGTCTCCCGAACCCGTAGGGTCTACACACTTAAGGTTCGGTGACGCTAGGGTTGTGAAGATATGTATATGCAGTAACCCGAATGTTGTTCGGGGTCCCGGATAAGATCCCGGACGTCACGAGGAGTTCCGGAATGGTCCGGAGGTAAAGAATTATATATAGGAAGTGCTGTTTCGGCCATCGGGACAAGTTTCGAGGTCACCGGTATTGTACCGGGACCACCGGAAGGGTCCCGGGGGTCCACCGGGTGGGGCCACCTATCCCGGAGGGCCCCATGGGCTGAAGTGGGAGGGAACCCAGCCCATAGTGGGCTCGGGCGCCACCCCCCAAGGGCCCATGCGCCTAGGGTTGGGGGGAAACCCTAGAGGGGGCGCCCCCTTGCTTGGGGGGCAAGCCCCCCACCCTTGGCCGCCCCCCCCTAGTAGATACATCTACTAGGGCCGATGCCCCCCCCCTTGGCATCCCTATATATAGTTGAGGAGAGGGAGGACTTCATACACCAGCCCCTGGCGCCTCCCTCTCTCCCCGTTACGTCTCTCTCTCGTAGTATAGGCGAAGCCCTGCTACTGTGACGCCCTGCATCCACCACCACGTCGTCATGCTGCTGGATCTTCATCAACCTCTCCTCCCCCCTTGCTGGATCAAGAAGGAGGAGACGTCTCCCGTCCCGTACGTGTGTTGAACGCGGAGGTGCCGTCCGTTCGGCGCTTGGTCATCGGTGATTTGAATCACGTCGTGTTCGACTACATCATCACCGTTCTTTGAACGCTTCCGCACGCGATCTACAAAGGTATGTAGATGCATCTGATGACTCGTTGCTAGATGAACTCCTAGATGGATCTTGGTGAAACGAGTAGGAAAATTTTTGTTTTCTGCAACGTTCCCCAACACGCACATCTGTAACAAACTGATCTTTTTGTTTTGGGGGACAAGGCTGTAGAGTTTGAGCATGACTAGATTTGCTGTGCTCACATAGGGAAAGGTTTCTAAAGATAACAAAACTGGGACCAACACAAATATGCTCCTTGGTTGTTTGTTCTTTGTTGCAACAGACTGTGCATCACCCCTTCATAGATCGGTAGATGCACATGGTGCTGGTGCGTCCACTGTCCCCTGCAACTCTTTAGTTGTTGTTAATCTAAGGCCCTATTTGGTTAAAATGTCCCTAGTCCCTACATGCTTGCTTCCAGGGACTGAACATGGACTAGAGGTTATTAAATAACATGCTAAAAGACCATGTTACCCCTAATAATGAACTAATAGAGAAAAGGTGCGATGCAGGGTAGGGGCAACTGTTGGAAAAAGTCCCAAAAAGGCTCTCCCTCGGGGTCTTCTTTCTTTAGTCCCAAATGCCCACTTTTAGTCCCTAAAAGTCCCTCCTATTTGGTTTAGATGGGACTGACAAGGACTTTTTTAGTCCCTACACCAAAAAGTCCCTATAAACAAACACCCTCTAATAATGCCGCTGGAAAATTGATGCAATACCACAGTTAAAAGAAAATTACATGTTTAACGGATTTTATTGTTAATATAATCTCTCTGTTAATATTAATCAATGCCACCGTTTGAGAAATGCTATTGTCTTGCTTTCTTTCCCATTTAGATACATTAGATGCTTCTTTTTGTTGGCTTCTGTGTCATCCACCGTTATTGACTACTAGTTGTTTCCTTTGCACCTCTGTGTAAACAGGGTTATCTACTTCACCTCGTTGCTATTGTGACCTTTTGTTGCACTGCACAAAACACTTTTGTTTAAGAGTGTTTTGTGCAGTTCAACCAAAATTTCACACCGACAACGTTGCTTGATTGCTTGATCTTAGTGGAACTGCACAAGTGGAGATCTTACTTCCTATCC
The DNA here is from genome assembly GCF_003073215.2 of Triticum urartu. Classification (NCBI taxonomy): domain Eukaryota; kingdom Viridiplantae; phylum Streptophyta; class Magnoliopsida; order Poales; family Poaceae; genus Triticum; species Triticum urartu. The sequence goes on from NC_053023.1 coordinate 166,833,867, forward strand.
GTGTTGGCAAATTTGGTTCAGATCTTCTTCTTGTGAGTAGTTTGAATTCCGCGTCATGAGAGGTCAGTACTAGCTGTCTTTCACATGATTGAACAATGTGCTTTCATATGTTGTGCTACTTGTAAGGTAATGTTGCTTGATTTTAGTGAAGTGCACAAATGGATACAAGACTTCCAATCTGTATGTGCACCGTAATATCCCATTGAGGTAAGATAAGGATATTTCACAACTGTTGGCCTATATTTTGCCACTTTCATCAGAAAATTAATGTAGTTGTTTAGTGCTATACTTGTGCTCCCTATTGACATGCCAAATCTTACATTGAAGGCGAAGCTTGTCTGTTATTGAACCAAGTGATGAAGGGGAAGAACAAGCGGAAGAAAAACAAAAATCAACTCCCGGTGCTGTAATGAAGCACTGGAACCGTGATGACACAAGTAATGATATAGTTCTGCATCTTAATTTATTACTATGGCTGGAATGAGCAATTGTTTTGCCATTGATTTGATTCCACTCTTAATGTAATATGTAATTATCTCTACTTGTGCAAATAGGGATCTTCTTTGAAGATACCATATATTTTAGTGGAACTGCACAAGAAGATGTTGGAAACATTAAACTAATCGAGGAGTATATAGTAAGCATGGCAACCACGGTAGATAACAACAGATGGTTCCAGAGAAGTGCTTGATCTGTATGCTCTACACAATAAGCCTCCTAACAAAGGTTGGTACTTGCCCACGGATTTCATCCATATGATTGAGCTTTGTCATCTCTATTGGTGTTGTGCTACTTTTTAGATACTATCATGAGAAAGTGGTATTATCCTTGAGAAGTGCTTCATCTGTGTGGTTTTAAATATTTCATTTCCTTTTTTCCGAGCAAATAGAGATGCTAGCATTTAGTTTTCCTCTTGTCTTTGCACAACAGGAACATCCTCCTCTGAAGAAGAATATGGAGTACGTGAAGTGACTAGTTCCGGTTATGCCAAGATGAAGAAGCCATGTCTATCTTCTCATCAGAAGGAGCAGTTGAAGGATGGTTACATTACTCCCCACAAGACCAAACTAACTTCATCTCAGAAGGACTGACATATCTCCATCTTTTTGCTATGATGCGCAAGTACAATGTTGTTCTAGGATTCTTACCGGTGAGTTCCATTTTTTAAAAGTGTGGTCTACATGGACCATGTAGGTGCCTGTTTAAACTATCAATTCATAGTACAGTTTGCTTTATACTAATCACTTTTTTGTATTTGTGCAAACAGGGGTGCTCAACTTGATTTCAATGGGAACTGCACAAAATGTTTATGAATACATCGAATCATTCATTTCCACCAGAAGAAAGAAGGTGCCCATATGTTCAAGGTGTTGCAACATATAAGGGCGAAATCATACTAGCTACGCGCGAATTTGGTTGATTTTGGTGGAACTGCACAAAAAGAACAGCTGATTTATTTAGCACAAGGTGCCATGTCAATGTCCAAACTCATGGCAAACCCTGCCCATTCCACAATCGTAGGCATTTTATATATTGGAATGGGAAAACCTTGTCAAAGTTTGCTCATTGATGTACACAAAACAACAAGCATTTGACATTTTGGAATGGGAAAACCTTGTCAAAGTTTGCTCATTGATGTACGCAAAACAACAAGAATTTGACATTTTGGAATGGGACAACCTTGTCAAATTTTGCTCATTGATGTAGCAAGAAGACATGCCTTTGATATTTTCGAATGGGATGCCCTTTGCTGTCAGCAGCGTCGATCTATTTTTCTTTATTCTTTAGTTGTGAAGTAAATATTGGCTCTAACATGTGAATCATTGAGATGCATAATCATTGATTGTTTTGAATGTTCTCTATGAATTGTCAGGCCTGTGTGTTTGATTGCAATGTATAGGAATGCTAAAAAGCTACGCAAACTCTTTGTACTGCGATCAAAGTAGAGATACTTTGACTGCAGATAGAACTTGTATGCAAACTAAAAAGGAGCGGAGTGAGTACATGTGAAACTACTGCAAACGAGGCGATCACCCTGGGAATAATACTAGTACGTTTTGTTTTGCATGTTCATCCAATGCCAGTGATACAAGAATTCGAACTAATCGAACTAAATTCATTCATGCACGGTCGGATTTCATATAAACATGCCGGATTTCATTATATTTCAAACATTCCTCAACTAAAAAGGGGTGCGCTGGAGGTATAATTAATTAACTGAAGCTACCCACCTATGTCTGGCTGAGCTGAACAGAAGCTTCTTCTCCAGCGGACTAAGCTTCAGTGATTTAGCTGCAAGTGCAGTTGCATAACTGACATGTGGCCCAGATGCTTGTTGGGACCATGTGTCAGCGAGCCAACTACACCAGCAGTTAAGTAGAAGTAGCGTCCTTCTCCAACATACCTCTCTGACTCCACGTCACCGCCAGGAAGCTAATCGGCCGTCAATGGTCAATCCGCCTAGCTTGGCTTCAATCGGAGGGTAGCTGTCGATGTCAAAACCGGCGGATCTCAGGTAACGGATCCCAAACTGTGCATCTAGGATCGATGGTAACATGAGACGGGGGACATGATGTTTACCCAGGTTCGGGCCCTCTCTATGAAGGTAATACCCTACTTCATGCTTGATTGATCTTGATGAATATGAGTATTACAAGAGTTGATCTACCATGAGATCGTAATGGCTGAACCCTAGAAGTCTAGCCTATGTGAATATGGTAATGAGTATATGTGATGTCCTTTCCGGACTATCCCCTTCGGTTTATATAGACACCGAGGGGATCTAGGGTTTACATGGAGTCGGTTACATAAGAAGGAATCTTCATAGTCGGTCGCCAACCTTGCCCTCCATGCCAAGTAGAGTCCAATCCGGACACGAGTATGGTCTTCGGTCTTCATGTCTTCACAGCTCATCAGTCCGGCCCATGGATAATAGGTCGGACGCCCAAGGACCCCTTAGTCCAGGACTCCCTCAGTAGCCCCTGAACCTGGCTTTCAATGACGAGGAGTCCGGCGCGCAGATTGTCTTCGGCATTGCAAGGCGGGTTCCCCCTTTCTCCGAACTCCAAGATAGTCTTCGGATGCAATGATAATATCCAGACCTGTTATGCACACCATACACAACCGCAGAGAGAATATAATATTTGCATGAATCTAATCTGTTGACAGCTTCTTTTCAACACGACATCGTGTCTTTCCAGTCATAATTTGGAACCATTTTTCTTCTGCCATCCCACGTCTCGAGACGCGGTTGCTATTTGCACGTCTTGTCGAAACAGAGATCTTGTCCCCTTATTGCGGGATACTCATCAATGTGGGCATGGGTAACTCAACCGTGTCGTTTATACAGCCCTTGGGAATAGGCGAATCCTAAGGCGAGTGAGGAGGCGTTTATTATTTGATGCCTTTATAAGGGGATAAGGATTCACCCTTCCTCTTCTCACGCTCTCTCTCTCTCTCTGTCTCCGCCTTTCCGATCTCAACCTCCAACGTCCAAGTTCTCATCTCCTTTCCACTCAAGCAACCATGTCCGGATCCGGTGGTCAGGGCAAGTGGATGGTCTCCTCCATCAAGGAGGAGGACATTACTGAGCTCCCGGCGGCCGGATATTTGGCGAAGGAGATCGCCCGTCGTCTTTCGGCCAAGGGACAAGTCTTCCCCATGCCGGAGCCCACTAAGAGGGTAGTATTCATCCCCCATTTCTTCCGCGGGCTAGGGTTTCCACTCCACCCTTTTGTCCGCAGGCTAATGTACTATTACAGGATAGATTTCCATGATCTGTCCCCGAATTCCTTCCTCAACATCTCGGCGTTTATGTGCGAGGCCTTCCTCCGCATCCATCCCCACTTCGGGCTATGGCTCAAAGTCTTCAACGTGAAGCCGAAGGTGGTGGACGAACAGCACGCGGAGTGCGGAGGAGCCATGGTGAGCAAGATATCCAACGTCTCCTGGCCCAAAGGCACTTTTGTGGAGACAGTAAAGGAATGGCAGAAGTAGTGGTTCTATATCACAGAACCTCGCGGCACCACCTAGGCCACAGCTGCCGAATTCCGCTCCGATGCTCCCATGCGACTCACCTCCTAGGTCGAGAAGAGTCCGGACTAGTGTTCACCTGATGAGATGATAGCGCTGCAAACGTGCGTTCAAAGCATGGTGACCAAGAACGTCAAGCTCGTTGACGTCATCCAGGTGATGCTAGTCCGCCGGATTCTTCCGTGCCAGCGCCGAAGCCGCCCTTTGTGGGAGTTCAATTCGAAGAAGCACCAGACCTTGAAAAGGCTCTTCGAGACTTCTTACGAAGGGGCATGTAAGTTGCTCTTTAAGGGAAACGAGAAGCCACCGGCCACGGACTCACACTGTGGCCACGATTGTAAACACCCCGCCAGCGAGGTATGTTTTTTCTGACGTATCGACTTAAATGTTTCGAGGATGGTATGTAAGCTTTTTATTATTGCTCTTTCAGGACTGGGTGGAGAGGGCGAAGCGGATCCAGTGTCCGGCTCCGCTGCCCGAAGAACCAGTCATCCCGCGCCTGGCGAAGATGCTGGTGCCGGCGCCATATACGGCGCCGGAGAAGAAGGCCAAGGGGGCCAAGAGCGGCCCCCGTCGTAAGAGAACTTCGGACGCGACGTCCGAAGACGACGAGGCCCATTCCTCTGACCCTGAGGACAATGACGAGGACGAGGAGGAGGAGGAGGAGAACAACCCTCCTCCCGAGGAGAATAAGAAGAAGAGGGCGTCCTCGGCACATCCGGAGGCGAAAGCGCCCAAAAAGGGGAAGGGCGCCCCAGCGGTCAATACCGCGTGGGACGTTGACAGTAGTCCGGAACGACGCCCCCGCACTAAGCCCCAGGCCGCATCGTAAGTGACATGGCTTGCTCGTGCGCACATCCGGCCCTTTCTCTCCATTTATCTTTGAGATAGTTTAACTGTACTATTGCAGTCTGGCCCGCGACCTTATCCAGTGATCCTCATTTGGAGGTTCGTTGGCTCCGTCGGAGATGGCGAGCATGTCACCACCTCCTGCTTACTCCCCTGGGGCCAGGGACGACGCCGAAGTGCTATCCTGAAGGACCGATTCAAACCGGGGAGGAGCCCAGGACATTGTCTGGGAGGTGCCACAAGGCGGGACCTCCACTGTCGGACACATGGGGGAGCCAATCCCCATGGAGACTGGCGAAGAGGGCCGTATCCAGTTCGGCCCTTAGCCGAATACGATTCCGGAGACCCATATGGCTCCGGAGTTGGGCGAGTAGCCCCCTTTGAAGGAGGGGGGTGAGCCGCCTCCACCGGTGGCTCCTATCCATCCAGGAGCGCCGGATGACCTGATGGGGGCGCTATGAAGCACCTCCGTCGTGGACGAGCATCGTGTCCTTATGGGCTCGGTGATCGAGAAGGTTCAGTCCGCCAAGAGCGGACTGAATGAAGCCCGTAGCAGCCTGTTAACAGGTTTCAAGGTAAGAAAGAGAAAAACCTTGTATAGTCCGTAGCCCCTGAGACGTTGTCCGGTGTTCGGCCAGAAGAACCGGACAGGGGATCAATCCTTAATTATAAGAGGCTGACTAAATATGTATCGATAAGCAGGCGTCCCTGTTGGCCGCGGCCTCGCATGCTGCCGAGGTCTCCGAACTGAAGCGGAAGCTGGAGCATACCGAGAACGAGCTCGGTGAGGTTAAAGCTCGGCTCCAGGAGAAACAAGGTGAGGAACGACCTGATATACGTTCGGGAAAGGATAAGCGTTGTATATTGACAGCGGTATTGTGATACATGCAGAAGCCACGACCGAGGTCGAGGCCCTGAGGACGGCCCTGGACGAGGCCGAGGAGCAGGCTGTCCAGCAGCAAGCCGCCCAAAAGAAGCTAGAGGCCCTGGTCAAAGAAGTCCAGTAGGAGCTCCAGGATGCAGTTAACAAATGTGAGACCTTGGAGAATGATGCATCGGCTCAAGGTGCCGAGCTCACCAAGGCTCGTCAGAGCACGGAGACCGCTTGGAATGAGGCCCAGGCCGCCCTCCATGAGATTCAGGAGGCCAAGAAGATCACAGCGGGTAAGGCTTTTAAGATGCAAAGCAAGTATCCGGAGAAGCAGTACCTTTTACTAACCCGGGTTCGGAGTTCCCCAGGGGCTTTTGCTGATCTACCATGCAGTGTATCGGACGCCGTGGAGTTCTATCGAGCCGAAGGAGGGGATTCCATGGAGAAACTCTTCTGGTCACAATATGCGGTGTCAGAGCATCCCGTGTCCTTCACCGATCAGCTGAAACAGCTGGTGGAGCTGCACAAGGTGGCCGAATTAGCCATGAAGGATTTGAAAATCTGGCTATGGCCAGCCGAAGCTTTGCCTGGCAGCTACTTCGGACTCGTGAGGTGGATGGTGAACGCCTGTCCTCGGCTGGACGTTATCAAGCGCTTCGTCTGTATTGAAGGTGCCCGTATGGCCTTCGCTCGCTGCAAGATGTGGTGGGCGAAGATGAACGTTGTTGAAGTTGCCAGCGGGCCGCCGGAAGGCAAGGAGCACCGCACCCCCGAGCGATATTTCACGGATGTCGTAGAGGGGTCTCGACTTGTAGCGGCGCAATGTTCAAAGGACATTGTATTTGAATAAATGTATTCATGTTGCCTTTGCCTTGTATTATGGGAACAAAGCTGGTTTTTGTAAACTAATTTTATTATGGTTTGAATTGTTTCCTCCTGTGCGGCCGTGTTGCATGTAATCTGAGGGTTGGCCAATCGTCGGCTTCTGCCCTCACGTAGATAGTATGGAGGTGTTCGGGATGGAATCTAAACATCTTGATCCAATTACATGGTCCTTGAAGGAGTTTTTTAGTGCAACGAACAAGGTAATCAGACTGTATGGCTTGAACACGCTCACTTAGCCATAGGACTTTCATAATAAAGCATGGGCGCAGCCCCTGGTTTAAACCAGAGTACTGTCAGCATCTGATCGGGAAGTGCCGATCTCTCGCATAACGCGAAACAAATCTCTAACGATTTGTAACCCTCGAGTAGCTGACCAGCTCTCGCCATATCATGACAGTTAGTTTTCGGCTTTCTCTACTGAGGTGCTCATCCGGTCAAAGCCAGGGCACAATCGCAGTAGTTCTCCCTTTACTACCTTAGACGATAGAGCGGAACATAGGGTAGCATGCACAGGAGCTGGGTAACCCAACTATTGACCAAAGACATGATTCGGAGCCAATGCATATAATGCTAAATTCGGGGTGCCGAACTTATATATAAGAAGTGTTCGGAACAAAACGTAAAAGAGTGTCTATGCAGCAAATAAGCAGATCGAAACAAAATGAAGTAAGAAGCGAAAAACACAAAAACTGGGCCTCGAACCATTTTTATTATAACTGGATGGATACGTCAAGGCGTATCTTGTACAGATGGTGTGAAAAGTATCCAGCTATTTAACATGCCGGAATCAATATGGCGCAGCGTGCGGGTCCTGAGAAATAAGTATGAATACCGTCAAGAAGAACTTATAAAGGTTACCCTACACACATGTGCTGCTTGCCTCCAATGTATTCCAGTCCTTCTAAAGGACTTGCGATTAGGCCCACGGAAAAAGGTGCCTGAAACAAGAAAAAGAAGTAAAAGTATGTGTGTCCGGGATTGGTCTGGCCGAACTGTAGTCCCTGGGTTGTCTCCTGCCTCCGTCGATGTCCATGGAATTTTGAGTGCGTAATTGTGTACGTGTGGTACGAATGCCACTACCTCATTTGGGCTGGGACAGAGGCAGAATTGCTAGTCAAGCTCTTGACGAGCCACGCTGTCCTGTTGTAGTGTAGTCCGGACCTTCTTGATGGTGTCCATGGGCTCGGTAGTTGGATTATAATGCTGCTTGAGAAGGCCGCTCTGTACTTCTGCTGCTAGGGCGGCATTTTGCTCCTATGTTCGAAGGGAGCGTTCCGTATTGCCATTGACTGTTATAACACCGTGTGGACCGGGCATCTTGAGCTTGAGATAAGCATAGTGTGGCACTGCGTTAAATCTAGCAAACGCGGTTCGTCCGAGCAGTGCGTGGTAGCTGCTGCAGAAGGGGACGATGTCGAAGATTAACTCTTTGCTTCGGAAGTTGTCTAGAGAACCGAAGACCACCTCCAGCGTGATTGAGCCCGTACAGTGGGCCTCTATGCCTGGTTTTCCTCCTTTAAAGGTAGTCTTTGTTGGTTTAATTCGTGAGGGATTAATGCCCATCTTCCATACTATATCTTGGTACAGCAGGTTGAGGCTGCTTCCACCATCCATCAGGAATCGTGTTAGGTGAAATCTGTCGATAATTGGGTCAAAGACCAGTGCGGCCGAACCGCCATGGCGGATACTAGTCGGATGATCTCGACAATTGAAGGTGATCGGAAATGACGACCACGGATTGAACTTTGGGGCGACTGGCTCTACCGCGTAGACGTCCCTGAGTGCTCGTTTGCGCTCCTTTCTGGGGATGTGCGTGGCATATATCATGTTCACCGTTTTGACTTGGGGGGGATTTCTTCTGCCCCCGGTGTTCGGCTGCCGGGGCTCTTCATCCTCGTCCTCACTTTGTGATCCCTTTTCTTTTTTTCGGCATTTAACTTGCCAGCCTACTTGAAGACCCAACAATCCCTGTTGGTATGATTGGCTTGCTTATCCGGGGTGTCGTGAATTTGGCATGGACGGTCGAGTATGCGGTCTAGGCTGGAAGGTCCTTCGTTGTTTCTTTTGTAGGGCTTCTTTCGTTGACCGGGCTTGGAGCCACTGAATACGGCGTTGACTGTTGTGTCATCGGTGTTATCGCCATTGCTTCGGGGTTTGTGTATATTGCACCGGAGCTTGCCGGTGCTATTCTTGGCCTCGGTGGGGCCTGCTTCGCTGGCTGTGTTTTTGCTACGAGCTTGCCAGTTGTCCTCACCCGCGCAAAAGTCGGTCATGAGTGCCGTAAGGGCTGCCATAGACTTCGGCTTTTCTTGGCCGAGGTGGTTTGCCAGCCATTCATCACGGATGCTGTGTTTGAAGGCTGCTAGGGCCTCGGCATCCGGACAGTCAACGATCTGGTTCTTTTTGGTTAGGAACCTAGTCCAGAATTTTCTGGCTGATTCCCCTGGTTGTTGAACTATGTGGCTTAGGTCATCGGCATCTGGTGGCCGGACATAAGTTCCTTGCAAGTTATCGAGAAAAGCCTCTTCCAAGTCCTCCCAGCCGCCGATGGAATTTTCAGGCAGGTTATTTAACCAATGCCGAGCTGGTCCTTTGAGCTTTAATTGGAGGTATTTGATGGCGTGGAGATCATCTCCTTGCGCCATATGAATATGGAGAATGAAATCCTCGATCCAAACTGCAGGATCGGTTGTCCCATCATATGGTTTGATATTGACGGGCTTGAACCCCTCGGGGAATTCATGATCCAGTACTTCGTCTGTGAAGCAGAGCGGGTGTGCGGCGCCTCTATATCGGGCCGCATCGTGGCGGAGCTCTGATGGAGTCCGTCTGCGGCATTCGGCCTGGGCGTGGTTAGGTTTGTCATGTCCGAATAGATAGCCGTCATCGTGCCTCGAGGCACGTCCTCATGATCCGTAGATCGATCTTGTGTGTCCTGCTCTACTGTCCAGGGTCTGTCGGAGGTCGTATGTATGACTCTAGACTCTTCCGTCCCTATTTTGACGGGGTGGTCGGGCAGTCTGCTGTTCGGCCTGGGTTGCTGCTTTATCCCGACCGCAGGGTGGCCGCTCGGCCGCCCTGTCTCGACCACGTGGTGGTCGTTCCGCATTATGCGAGGGAGATATGTGCTCCGGCGCCTCCTCATCGAATTGAGGTAGCAGTCTGCGTTTCGAGTAGATCTTGGCTGGCCGCTTGAGGCCGTGATACGTCTCCGACGTATCTATAATTTTTTACTGCTCCATGCTATATTATCTACTGTTTTGGACTATATCGGGCTTTATTATTCACTTATATATTATTTTTGGGACTAACCTCTTAACCGGAGGCCCAGCCCAGAATTGCTGTTTTTTGCCTATTTCAGAGTTTCGGAGAAACAGAATATCAAATGGAGTCCAAACGGAATGAAACCTTCGAGAACGTGATTTTCTCACCGAACATGATCCAAGAGACTTGGACCCTACTCCAAGAAGTAACAGAGGCGGTCACGAGGGTGGGGGGCGTGCCCACCCCCGTAGGGCGTGCCCCCTGCCTCGTGGGCCCCCTGTTGCACCACCAACGTACTCCTTCCTCCTATATATACCTACGTACCCACAAACGATCAGAGATGGAGCCCAAAACCTAATTCCACCACCGCAACCTTCTGTACCGACGAGATCCCATCTTGGGGCCTGTTCCGGAGCTCCGCCGGAGAGGGCCGTCATCACGGAGGGCTTCTACATCATCATAGCCTCTCCAATGAAGTGTGAGTAGTTCACCTCAGACCTACGGGTCCATAGTTAGTAGCTAGATGGCTTCTTCTCTCTTTTTGGATCTCAATATAATGTTCTCCCCCTCTCTTATGGAGATCTATTCGATGTAATCTTCTTTTTGCGGCGTGTTTATTGAGACCGATGAATTATGGGTTTATGATCAAGTCTATTTATGAATAATATTTGAATCTTCTCTGAATTCTTTTATGTATGATTGGTTATATTTGCAAGTCTCTTCAAATTATCAGTTTGGTTTGGCCTACTAGATTGGTTTTTATTTCCATGGGAGAAGTGCTTAGCTTTGGGTTCAATCTTGCGGTGTCCTTTCCTAGTGACAGAAGGGGCAGCAAGGCACGTATAGTATTGTTCGAGGATAACAAGATGGGTTTTTTATCATATTGCATGAAACTATCCCTCTACATCATGTCATCTTGCTTAAGGTGTTACTCTGTTTTTAACTTAATACTCTAGATGCATGCTGGATAGCGGTCGATGAGTGGAGTAATAGTAGTAGATGCAGGCAGGAGTCGGTCTACTTGTCTCGGACGTGATGCCTATATACATGCATGATCATGCCTAGATATTCTCATAACTATGCTCAATTCTGTCAATTGCTCAACTGTAATTTGTTCACCCACCGTAGAATACTTATGCTCTTGAGAGAAGCCACTAGTGAAACCTATGGCCCCCGGGTCTATTCTCATCATATCAATCTCCATCACTTTAATCTTGCTTTGCTTTTTTACTATGCTTTTTACTTTTCACTTTGCATCTCTATACCAAAAATACCAAAAATATTATCTATCATCTCTATCAGATCTCACTCTCATAAGTGACCGTGAAGGGATTAACAACCCCTAATCACGTTGGTTGCGAGGAGCTATTGTTTTGTGCAGGTACGAGGGACTTGTGTGTAGCCTCCTACTAGATTGATACCTTGGTTCTCAAAAACTGAGGGAAATACTTATGCTACTTTGCTGCAACATCTCTTCCTCTTCGGGGAAATCCAACGCAGTGCTCAAGAGGTAGCAAGAAGAATTTCCGGCACCGTTGCGGAGGAGGCTCACACAAGAGCAAGTCAAGGACGCCCAACAACAAGCCACTTTTGGCACCGTTGTCTACATACCAAGTACCCATCACAATCCCTATCTCCCGCATTACATTATTTGCCATTTGCCTCTCGTTTTCCTCTCCCCCACTTCACCCTTGCCGTTTTATTCGCATTCTTCCATTATGTCCTTTTGTTTGTGCTTCCATGTGCCTTCTATTTGCTTGCATCTTTGCTTGCTAAAAATCTATTGATATGGATGCACTTAAAGTGTTCTACTTGGATCACAACTAGCCTAGTTGATGGGAAATCTTTAGATGAGCATGCTCATTTTGTGCGCCACCGTTTGTCTGAAAAAGGGAAACTCTTATGGAGTCAAATAAATAGATTGTTGTGTTATGCTTGGAATCTTTGTGAAATTTATGATTTTACTTGTTGCTCTAAGAACCCTAAAAAACACCTTCCCTACCTATGTGAGTTTAAAGAAGATGAAATCTTATCTTCTTATGCAAAGGGTGTTTATAGTTACTATGATATCAAACAAATTGAAGAATTTGTTGCTTTTAAGAGTGCTTATGAAGTTGCTTCTTTGATTGAAAAGTAT
>NC_053023.1:166846904-166861952 GCF_003073215.2 Triticum urartu
TTAATTGTTTTAATTTATCAATCTTATATTCAAAAGGTTTCAACATTTTATCACATTCTGACTTTTCTAGGGAATTATTGCAACAGCGGTAAACTTTCTGTTTTCAAACAGTAACATGTATACTTGTAACATAGGCATAGTAAAGACTATCAATGCCACTTTTATTAGAATAAAAGATGCAAAACATTGTTCTAAATAACAGCAAGCAAATCCTAACAAAATAAATTGACGCTCCAAGCAAAACACATATCATGTGGTGAATAAAAATATAGCTCCAAGTAAAGTTGCCGATGAACGAAGACGAAAGAGGGGATGCCTTCCGGGGCATCCCCAAGCTTAGGCTCTTGGCTATACTTGAATATTACCTTGGGGTGCCTTGGGCATCCCCAAGCTTAGGCTCTTGCCACTCCTTATTCCATAGTCCATCGAATCTTTACCCAAAACTTGAAAACTTCACAACACAAAACTTAAAGTAGAAAACTCGTAAGCTCCGTTAGTATAAGAAAGTAAATCACCACTTCAAGGTACTGTAATGAACTCATTATTTATTTATATTGGTGTTAAACCTACTGTATTCTAACTTCTCTATGGTTTATAAACTATTTTACTAGCCATAGATTCATCAAAATAAGCAAACAACACATCAAAAACAGAATCTGTCAAAAACAGAACAGTCTGTAGTAATATGGATCAAACGTATACTTCTGGAAGTCATAAAATTATCAAATAAAATGCTGGACCTGAGGAATTTATCTATTAATCATCTTCAAAAAGAATTAACTAAATAGCACTCTCCAATAAAAAATGGCAGCAATTCTCGTGAGTGCTAAAGTTTCTGTTTTTGACAGCATGATCAACAAGACTTCCCCCAAGTCTTCCCAAAGGTTCTACTTGGCACAAACACTAATTAAAAGAATAAAACCACATCTAAACAGAGGATAGATGAATTATTTATTACTAAACAGGAACAAAAAGCAAGGAACAAAAATAAAATTGGGTTGCCTCCCAACAAGCTCTATCGTTTAACGCCCCTAGCTAGGCATGATGATTTCAATGATGCTCACATAAAGGGTAAGAATTGAAACATAAAGAGAGCATCATGAAGAATATGACTAGCACATTTAAGTCAAGCATGCTTCCTATGCATAGGGATTTTGTGAGCAAACAACTTATGAGAACAATAATCAACTTGCATAGGAAGGTAAAACAAGCATAACTTCAAAAGTTTAAGCACATAGAGAGGAAACTTGATATTATTGCAATTCCTACAAGCATATGTTCCTCCCTCATAATAATTTTCATTAGAATCATGAATGAATTCAACAATATAACCAGCACCTAAAGCATTCTTTTCATGATCTACAAGCATAGAAAATTTACTACTCTCCACATAAGCAAAATTCTTCTCATTCGGAATAGTGGGAGTATCATAGGAAACTCGAATACTATAAATTGTTTCCATATTAAAAGGGTAATGTTCAGAGAAGGGGTAATCATAATCATGACAAGTTTCATGGTTATCATTATTCTTTAAAGCATACGTGTCATCACAATAATCATCATAGGTAGGCGGCATGTTATTATCATTATGAATTTGCATATCAAAACTTGGGAGACTAAAAATATAATCTTAATTAAGCGTAGCATCCCCAAGCTTGGGACAAACATTAATTGCAGCAAATATATTCTCAAATATGTCATCCTCATCAAACATAGCTTCCCCAAGCTTGGGCCTTTTCATATCATAAGCATAATCACTCTCATCATTAATAGTATGGATAGCACCAATAGTATAGCAATTATCATATTCTTCCAAGCAAGTGCCAAAAAGATTTTCAAGATCATAAGAAGTATCATTATCTTCCACAATTATATTTTCATGAGGCACAATAGTAATAGGAGCAGCATTATTTGGGAGAGATATCTTTTTACCTCTCTTCCTTTTTCTTTTCTTCTTCTTCACCACATCATGTGTGGGTTCAATCCTCTTTTTGGAGCTCCTTATTAATGAGATTGGTTGAATAGGAGGCTCCTCCTCGTTACCTGATTCATCATAAGAAATAATAGGAGGATATTGGGAAGTCTCTTCCCTTTCATTAGTATTCTCTTCATCTTCTATTTGTTTTCTTTTCTTTATGTAAGTTGGCAATATAAGGATTTTCAATGCAATTCACCGCACAATACATATAAATATTCTCTAGATCAAAATCAAGAACTCTATCAAGATTAAACTTTGGAATACCCTCAGTTATACGTTTCATTTCTTCATAACCCAAAAGAAGGCTAAGCTCTTTATGATGCTCAAGGGTAATCAAATTATCACAATGTTTGGACACGACTTGATCATGAAACAAATAGCATTGGAGCTTTAAATGACCATGTTCATTGCAAAGTTCACAAGGGGCACGAAAAATATTCAATCTTTCAGCACACTCATCTAGGCTTTCTTGCAATGATTTGGTTTCTAAGTACTTATGCCTCTTGCAATATCTATCTTCCCTATTTGGTGTGTACTTGCAAACCCAGTCTAATCCACAAAAATTGACATGTTTATAGGAGGCATTTTCATAATAACTAGTGCAATAATCATTAGCATCATGGATATTCAAAGAATTCATACTAACAACATTGCAATCATGCTCATCATTCAAATATTTAGTGCCAAACATTTTATAGATTTCTTCTTCTAGCACTTGAGCACAATTATCCTTTCCGTCATACTTACGAAAGATATTAAAAAGGTGAAGCGTATGAGACAAACTTAATTCCATTTTTTATAGTTTTCTTTTATAGACTAAACTAGTGATAAAACGACAAACTAAAAGACTCGATTGCAAGAACTAAAGATATACCTTCAAGCACTCACCTCCCCGGCAACGGCACCAGAAATGAGCTTGATGTCTACTACACAACCTTCTTCTTGTAGACGTTGTTGGGCCTCCAAGTGCAGAGGTTTGTAGGACAGTAGCAAATTTCCCTCAAGTGGATGACCTAAGGTTTATCAATCCGTAGGAGGCGTAGGATGAAGATGGTCTCTCTCAAGCAACCCGCAACCAAATAACAAAGAGTCTCTTGTGTCCCCAACACACCCAATACAACAGTAAATTGTATAGATGCACTAGTTCGGCGAAGAGATGGTGATACAAGTGGTATATGGATAGTAGATAATAGTTTTTGTAATCTGAAAATATAAAAACAGCAAGGTAAAGAATGATAAAAGTGAGTGTAAACGGTATTGCAATGATAGTAAACAAGGCCTAGGGTTCATAATTTCACTAGTCCAAGTTCCCTCAACAATACTAACATAATTGGATCATAAAACTATCCCTCAACATGCAACAAGGAGTCACTCCAAAGTCACTAATAGCGGAGAACGAACGAAGAGATTATGGTAGGGTACGAAACCACCTCAAAGTTATTCTTTCCAATCAATCCATTGGGCTATTCCTATAAGTGTCACAAACAGCGCTAGAGTTTGTACTAGAATAACACCTTAAGATACAAATCAAACGAAACCCTAATGTCACCTAGATACTCCAATGTCACCTCAAGTATCCATGGGCATGATTATACGATATGCATCACACAATCTCAATTCATCTATTCAACCAACACAAAGGACCTCAAAGAGTGCCCCAAAGATCTACCGGAGAATCACGACAAAAATGTGTGCCAACCCCTATGCATAGGTTCATGAACCTACAAGTTGGTCGCCTTAACATACATCAAGTGGCACGCGGTATCCCATTGTCACCACAGATATCCACGGCAAGACATACATCAAGTGTTCTCAAATCTTTAAAGACTCAATCCGATAAGATTACTTCAAAGGGGAAACTTGAACCATTACAAGAGGGAAGAGGGGGGGAAGAAACATCATTGGATCCAAATATAATAGCAAAGCTCGCGATACATCAAGATCGTATCATCTCAAGAACACGAGAGAGAGAGAGAGATCAAACACATAGCTACTGGTACATACCCTCAGCCCCGAGGGAGAACTACTCCCTCCTCGTCATGGAGAGCACCGGGATGATGAAGATGGCCACCGGAGAGGATTGCCCCCTCCGGCAGGGTGCCGGAACGGGTCTAGATTGGTTTTCGGTGGCTACGGAGGCTTCTGGCGGCGGAACTCCCGATCTATTTGTGTTCTGGAAGTTTTAGGGTATATGGAGTTATATAGGCAGAAGAAGCACTCAGGGGAGCCACGGGGGCCCCACGAGGCAGGGGGCGCGCCCTAGGGGGGTGGGCGCGCCCCCCCTCGTGGGCAGCTCCCGTATCTTCTGACGTGGGGTCCAAGTCCATCAGGTGTGTTTCCTTCCAAAAATAACTTCTCGAGTTGATTTCGTTCCGTTTTGACTCCGTCTGATATTCCTTTTCTTCAAAACACGGAAATAGGCATAAAATAGCAAATCTAGGCTGGGCCTCCGGTTAATAGGTTAGTCCCGAAAGTAATATAAAAGTGGATAATAAAGCCCAATAATGCCCAAAACAGTAGATAATATAGCATGGAGCAATCAAAAATTATAGATACGTTGGAGACGTATCACATACCTAGTTCAATCTCGTTACTCGCAAGTCTCTTTACTCGTTCTGTAATACATCATCCCGCAACTAACTCATTAGTCACATTTCTTGCAAGGCTTATCATGATGTGCATTACCGAGAGGGCCCAGTGATACCTCTCCGATACTCGGAGTGACAAATCCTAATCTCGATCTATGCCAACTCAACAAACACCTTCGGAGATACCTATAGGGCATCTTTATAATCACCTAGTTACGTTGTGACTGTTGGGGAATGTAGTATTTCAAAAAAATTCCTATGATCGTGTAAGATCTATCTAGGAGATGCATAGAAACGAGAGGGGAGAGTGTGTCTACGTACCCTCGTAGACCGAAAGTGGAAGCGTTTAGTAACGCGGTTGATGTAGTCGAACGTCTTCGCGATCCAACCGATCAAGTACCGAACACACGACACCTCCGTGATCTGCACACGTTCAGCTCGGTGACGTCCCTCATACTCTTGATCCAGCTGAGGCCGAGGGTGAGTTCCTTCAGCACGACGGCGTGTTGACGGTGATGATGAAGTTACCGACGCAGGGCTTCGCCTAAGCACTACGACAATATGACCGAGGTGTAAAACTATGGAGGGGGCACCGCACACGGCTAAAAATCAACTTGTGTGTCTAAGTGGTGCCCCCCTCTCCCGTATATAAAGGAGGGGAGGAGGAGGCTTGCCGGCCACAAGGGGCGCGCCCAAGGGGGGGATCCTACTCCAAGTAGGAATCGGTCCTCCCCTTTCCTAGTCCAAGTAGGAGAAGAAGGAAGGAGAGGAGAGGGAAAGAGGGGCCGCACCCCCTCCCCTAGTCCTATTCGGACTCCCCTTGGGGGGGGTGCGCCACCTCCTGGCTGCTGCCCTCTCTCTCCCCTAAGGCCCACTAAGGCCCATTACTTCCCCGGGGGGTTCCGGTAACCCCTCGGCACTCCGGTTTTATCCGAAACCATCTGGAACACATCCGGTGTCCGAATAACATGGTCCAATATATCAATCTTTATGTCTCAACCATTTCGAGACTCCTCGTCATGTCTGTGATCTCATCCGGGACTCCGAACAAACTTCGGTACATCAAATCACATAACTCATAATACAAATCGTCATCGAATGTAAGCGTGCGGACCCTACGGGTTCGAGAACTATGTAGACATGACCGAGACACATCTCGGTCAATAACCAATAGCGGAACCTGGATGCTCATAGTTCCTACATATTCTACGAAGATCTTTATCGGTCAAACCGCATAACAACATACGTTGTTCCCTTTGTCATCGGTATGTTACTTGCCCGAGATTCGATCATCGGTATCATCATACCTAGTTCAATCTTGTCACCGGCAAGTCTCTTTACTCGTTCTATAATGCATCATCCCGCAACTAACTCATTAGTCACATTGCTTGCAAGGCTTATAGTGATGTGCATTACCGAGAGGGCCCAGAGATACCTCTCCGACAATCGGAGTGACAAATCCTAATCTCGATCTATGCCAACTCAACAAACACATCGGAGACACCTATAGAGCATCTTTATAATCACCCAGTTACGTTGTGACGTTTGATAGCACACTAAGTGTTCCTCTGGTATTCGGGAGTTGCATAATCTCATAGTCATAGGAACATGTATAAGTCATGAAGAAAGCAATAGCAATAAACTAAACGATCATAGTGCTAAGCTAACGGATGGGTTGTCCATCACATCATTCTCTAATGATGTGATCCCGTTCATCAAATGACAACTCTGTCCATGGCTAGGAAACTTAACCATCTTTGATTAACGAGCTAGTCAAGTAGAGGCATACTAGTGACACTCTGTTTGTCTATGTATTCACACATGTACTAAGTTTTCGGTTAATACAATTCTAGCATGAATAATAAACATTTATCATGATTATAAGGAAATATAAATAACAACTTTATTATTGCCTCTAGGGCATATTTCCTTCAGTGACTTTTGATAGCACATGAGGTATTCCTTCGGTATCCGGGAGTTGCATAATCTCATAGTCGAAGGAATATGTATTTGACATGAAGAAAGCAATAGCAATAAAATTGAACGATCAACACGCTAAGCTAATGGATGGGTCTTCTCCATCACATCATTCTCCTAATGATGTGATCACGTTCATCAAATGACAACTCATGTCTATGGTTCGGAAACTTAACCATCTTTGATTAACGAGCTAGTCTAGTAGAGGCTTACTAGGGACACGGTGTTTTGTCTATGTATCCACACATGTATCAAGTTTCCAGTTAATACAATTCTAGCATGAATAATAAACATTTATCATGATATAAGGAAATATAAAATAACAACTTTATTATTGCCTCTAGGGCATATTTCCTTCAAAATACTCTATATAAAAACATACAGAATAAATCTCAGTTGTCCAATAAATTTAGAATTTCATCTAGATGCATAAAAATCCAACTTAAAGTTAAAACATGACTAATAATCTGATCAATAGTAGAAGAAGAATATCCAGCATCTCTGAGGCACCAAAAGTATAATTTCATAAGAAAAGGCATAAAGATCTAGCAAAATAATTATTACTGATACAAACCTAAAAATTTCATAGAGGTAAAACCCCTTTGCAAGACCGAAATGATTAAAAGTAATATAGAATATCATCATCATCAATACTTGAAAATATATCTCACTCAATATAGCACACAATGCTATAAATCATCCATTCGTCACTCATTTAATTCCTCGGACCACCCTTTATAAGGCTCATAGTTGTAAAAGCTATTTCCACTGATTTCATTGTAGCCAACAAAATCAATGCAAACCCAATAAGATGATTGATACGTCCATTTTGCATCATTTTTTCTACTATAATTTATCTTATTTTGATGTTATATTTCACATTATGGTGCAATTCTAATGTCCTTTCTCTCTTAAAATGCAAGTTATACCTAGAGAGGGGGATTGCCTACATCTGGAATTCTAGACCTAAAATATCAATAGTAGAAAAGGCAATTCTCCGAAGTCTAAAATGAAGCGTGGATGTTTGGAGAATTATTTTTGAATATATAATGAATTATGGAGCAAAGATATGCCGGAGGGGGCACATCCTGCCCACATGGCTGGTCGCGCCATGTGTCCATGTGGGGTCGTGGCACCTCGCCTCCCTATGCCTCTTTTGGTCATAAAATCCCTTTTGACCTAAAAGTCATAGAAAAAATTCAAGACTTTCTGCCGCCGTCTGCAAGGCGGAACATAGGGGGAGCACTTCTGCTCTCGAGCAGAGAGATTCTACCAGAGAAACCTTCCTCCGGGAGGAGGAAATCGAAGCCTTCATCATCACCAACACTCCTCTCATCATGGAAATCATCATCTTCATCAGCACTATCCCATCTCAAAACCCAAGTTCATCCTTTGTGTTCAGTTTTTGTATCAAATCTCGTATTGGTACTTGGGGGTGCTAGTAGTGTTGATTACATCTTGTATTATTGTGACAAAAGGGGTAGCCAGGCACGTATATGTATTGTTGCTACTGAGATAAAATGATGGGGTTTGATTATATTAGTTGATCTTATTTTGTCTATATTATGTCATCATATTTAATGCATTACTCTGTTTTTATGAACTTAATACCTAGAGAGGCAAGCATAGAAGCGCTCTCGAAGTGGAGTAATAGTAGTAGATGCAGATGGATGTCTGTTTACTTGTCACGGATGTAATGCCTATGTACTGATCATGCCATGAGTAACACATAACTATGCACTATTCTATCAATTGCCCAACAATAATTCGTCTACCCACAATATTGTTTATGTTCTTGAGAGAGATGCCTCTAGTGTAAGTTATGGCCCACGTGTCCATTTCAATCATATTGCTAAAACCCTAAATACCTTGCTACAAAATATTTATTTTTATTTAGGTTTTCAATTTATATACCTCCTACTATCAGAACTAATCCTTGCAATTAACGAGTACAAGGGGATTGACAACCCTCTTGTGTGTGTTGGGTGCAAGTATTTGCTTTTGTGTGTGTAGGTACTGCTAAAGGTCATTTGCGTGAATGTCCTATTGGTTCGATAAACCTTGGTTCTTTACTGAGGGAAATACTTTCTGCTTCTGTACTACTTCACCCTTCCTCTTTAGGCAAATTCCAACGCATTTCACAAGTAGCAAGAAGAATTTATGGCGCCGTTGCCAGGGAGACTTCATCAAACAACCAAAGGTACCTTCACACTCACACCTTATTTGCTTGCAATAATCATGTTAACTCAATAAAATAAAAATAAAGACATACAGATCCTCATCCACTTGCTAATCTTTTCAAATTTGTTGCTTATTGTAAACCAATAGCTAATAATGGAGAAGTGATAAAATAAATGCTATTGAGATGCATTTATTGAATGAAAAGCATGATTATTAGTATAAATTTTATGAATAACAATTATGCTAATGATCATGATTGGGTGATTATCATGATGTTTCTTGTGACCTTGAGAATTCCGAGCCTCAAAATGAATCTATTATTGATGATAAATTCGGAATACTATTAAAAGTGGTTTTGGAGAGGTCACGACTTTATTTGTTGTTAATACCACTATCTTGGAAGATTATAAAACTTGCATGCATCTGGATAATGGAGAGTGTTTTATATGATAACTATATTGTTGAATTTGATTATGATCCTACGTGTAGTTATTTTGAGAGGGGGAATATAGCTATGAAAATTTCCATGTTACTAAATTTTTTAGCCTCTTGTTATATTGAGATTGTCAATGTTTTCCTTGCATATGCTAAATATTTCCTTGTCTTGATAATTTGTTTACTTATAAAATGCCTATGCATAGGAAGTATGTTAGACTTAAATGTATTTGTCACATGTTCTATGATTCTCTCTTTGTGCTTCAATTCTTGTCTTTGAAGTGAGCATCATTGAAATCTCAAAGCCTATCTTAATGGCTATAAAGGAAGAGCTTGTTCGGAGACAACCCAATGTTATCATTTATGTTTTTGTGTGCAAACATGATTATTTCTGCTGTAATGATTGTGTTTTTATCTTTTGATTAGTGTTTTTGCCAAGCAAAGCCTTTGGGATCATTTGGATGATAGTTGAATTGATTTTATGCAAAAATAGAAACTTTTGCGCCCAGTATTTGAATTTACATTTTTTATTAGAACATGATCTTTGTCTGAAATTCTTACACAATATTGAGATACAAATTGCCTATGTTCTATTAATTGTTCAGAATTTGTAGAGTTACAGAAGTATGATTTTATTTTAGATCATTACAGACTATTTTGTTTTAGACAAATTCTGTTTTTATTGCATAGTGTCCTTATTTTGATTATGCTATGGATTATATCAGGGGTATAAGTCATGGAGAAGTTAGAATAGAGTAGGAACTATGCAAGAACAATTATGAATAGGTTTATAACAGTACATAAGTTTATGGTTTACCATTATACTAACGGATCTCACAAAGGTTCTGTTGAGTTTTGTGTGCTGAAGTTTTCAAGTATTGGGTGAGTTTACAATGGATCACTACTGCAGGATGGTCCAAACATGACACATCGATCTGAGACCAATCGATGAACCTATGTGCGATGCATGAATCGCAAATGGTATCATAATAAAACTGTCACCAATAAGACGAACCATGCGCGATGGCAGAGACATCAAGCATGATTCAGATTATAGTTGTGTGCGATAGATGGAATACAGTTGATCCATACGAACTATTTGCGATGAGCCAGAATAACAGAAACTGTCAGCCAGATGAAGGTGTGTATGATATACAACATACAGTTCAGTCAGATGAACTGTTTGCGATTAGCCAACACAACAGAAATGGTCAGCCATTTCAAGGTGTGTGCGATAGATGGCATACAGTTCACTCGGATGAACTGTTTGCGATGAGGCAAAACAATAGAAAAGGTTACTTAACAAGATGTGTGTGATACACGGCAAACAGGTTAGTAATCATAAATGTGTGGGAAGACCGATGAAAGCACATGTGCTCCCTTGATGGTTTTGGTAATTAATGTCAACATATCTTTTGTTGGACTAATAGTTCTATCTATTATATTTCAGACAAGTTCAACAATGGCATGGCAAGGAGAAGAGGATGTGGACCCCTTCAAAATGTTAAGGACATGGATTGGCAAAAGCTCAAGACTCTGCATTTTTGGTTAAGTGATCCAAGATCACATTGAGTCCATAGGAAAGCCAATACTATTAAAAGGGAATGAGGTTTTGATAATGATTTGTTTGCTCAAGTTCTTAGTGCTATTGCTCCAAAACCCTCGGCAAGTTTCTGTATCCAAATTTGTCCAAAACCCTACATTCCAACTCGGTCCCACCAAAACTTACCTATCCGAACCCACCGAGTTCATCTGGACACAGCCACAGCCAAACCCTAACAAATCAAATCCACCGATATGGATCTCGGTCTCACCGAGATGGCCTTACCAACTCTCGGTTGCCTATTGCAATTATTTCGGTCTTACCAAGTTTTGCAAGCGGTGCCACTGAGATGGCTTGCCAACCTTCTATTGCCTATTGCACTTACTTCTGTCTTACCGAGATGATGCAATCGGTGCCACCGAAGTGAGGTTTTGCCCTACCATTGCACATCGGTTGCTCCAAGATGTTTCAAGTCGTCCCACCGAGACCTCCTGTGACGCCCCCGATTCAATCATACACTAATCATACACGCAAACGTGTATGATCAAAATCAGGCACTCATGGGAAGATATCACAACACAACTCTACAAATAAAATAAGTCATACAAGCATCATATTACAAGCCAGGGGCCTCGAGGGCTCGAATACAAGAGCTTGATCATAGACGAGTCAGCGGAAGCAACAATATCTGAGTACAGATACAAGTTAAACAAGTTTGCCTTAAGAAGGCTAGCACAAACAGGGATACAGATCAAAAGAGGCGCAGGCCTCCTGCCTGGGATCCTCCTAACTACTCCTGGTCACCGTCAGCGGGCTGCACGTAGTAGTAGGCACCTCCCGAGTAGTAGTAGTCGTCGTCGACGGTGGCGTCTGGCTCTTGGACTCCAACGTCTGGTCACAGCAATCGGGTAGAAGGGAAAGCGGAAAAGAGGGAGAAAGCAACCGTGAGTACTCATCCAAAGTACTCGCAAGCAAGGAGCTACACTACATATGTATGCATTGGTATCAAATGGAATAAGGGTATCATATGTGGACTGAACTGCAGAAAGCCGGAATAAGAGGGGGGTAACTAGTCCTGTTGAAGACTATGCTTCTGGTAACCTCCATCTTGCAGCAGGAGAAGAGAGTAGATGGTAAGTTCACCAAGTAGCTTCGTATAGCATAATCCTAACCGATGATCCTCCCCTCGTCGCCCTGTGAGAGAGCGATCACCGGTTGTATCTGGCACTTGGAAGGGTGTGTTTTATTAAGTATCCGGTTCTAGTTGTCATAAGGTCAAGGTACAACTCCAAGTCGTCCTGTTACCGAAGATCACGGCTATTCGAATAGATTAACTTCCCTGCAGGGGTGCACCACATAACCCAACACGCTCGATCCCATTTGGCCGGACACACTTTCCTGGGTCATGCCCGGCCTCGGAAGATCAACACGTCGCAGCCCTACCTAGGCACAACAGAGAGGTCAGCACGCCGGTCTAAATCCTATGGCGCAGGGGTCTGGGCCCATCGCCCATTGCACACCTGCACGTTGCGAGCGGCCGGAAAGCAGAACTAGCCCCCTTATACAAGAGCAGCTTACATCCAATCCGGCGCGCGCCGCTCAGTCGCTGAACGTCACGAAGGCTTCGGCTGATACCACGACGTCGAGTGCCCATAACTGTCCCCGCGTAGATGGTTAGTGCGTATAGGCCAGTAGCCAGACTCAGATCAAATACCAAGATCTCGTTAAACGTGTTATCTTGAAATAACCGCGAACGCCGACCAGGGCCAGGCCCACCTCTCTCCTAGGTGGTCTCAACCTGCCCTGTCGCTTCGCCACAAAGATCCACTCGCGGGTACTCCTACGAGCCGACCCGTCTTTTAGTCACCACATGTATCATGTATAAAGTATAGTATATACCCGTGATCACCTCCCGAGTGATCACGGCCCGATAGTATAGCATGGCAGACGGACAAGAATGTAGGGCCACTGATGATAAACTAGCATCCTATACTAAGCATTAGGATTGTAGGTAAAGGTAACAACAGTAGTAGCAAGGACAGGCTATGCATCAGGATAGGATTAACGGAAAGCAGTAACATGCTACACTACTCTAATGCAAGCAGTATAGAGAAGAGTAGGCGATATCTGGTGATCAAGGGGGGGCTTGCCTGGTTGCTCTGGCAAGAGAGAGGGGTCGTCAACACCGTAGTCGTACTGGGTAGCAGCGGCGTCGGTCTCGGTGTCTAGCGAGAGAAGAGGGGGAAGAAACAATAAATATAATGCAAACAAATGCATGACGATGCATGACATGACAAAGCGTGATGCTAGGTGTGCCCTAACGCGGTACGAGGTGGTACCGGTGAAGGGGGAAAACATCCGGGAAAGTATTCCCGGTGTTCGTTTTCGGACAGATGAACCGGAGGGAAAGTTGCGTGTTCTATGCTAGGGATGCGTGGCGGATACGGGCTGCGTATCCGGATTCGTCTCGTCGTTCTGAGCAACTTTCATGTACAAAGTTTTTCCATCCGAGCTACGGTTTATTTTATATTAATTTTAAAAGATTTAAATCATTTTTAGGATTTATTTAATTAATTAAATCAACATTATCCAGAATAGTGTTTGCTGACGTCATCATGATCGCATGACGTCAAGTTGACCTGGTCAACCTGACAGGTGGGTCCCGCACATGTCATACACTGCTTAGTCTAATTAGGGTTTAATTAACTTAACTAATTGATTAGATTAATTAAACACGATTAATTAGTTTAATTAATTCTTTAATTACTTAATTAAGTTAATTTATTAATTAATTATTAATTTTATTATTTATTTATTTTAATTTATTTTTAAATCTTTTGGACGTGTTCTGGTCGGATGGGGCCCCCGTGTCAGCGCCCATTTGGTCAGTGCCCAGAGGGCATAACGGGCGCACGGGCGATCTGGGAGATCGGGCGCGCCACACACACCGAACGAGGGTTGAAACACGACCGCGCCGACCGGAACCCCCACACACGGGACACCTGGAGCCGACGGCCAGGGCGGGGCTCACCAGCCGGTCGTCTCCTGCGAAGGAAGCCGACGCCAGGAGGGGGCGCCGGAGGCACACAGGCGCGTGCGGCCTCACGCGAGGCAGGCAGAGGCGAGCGGGCGGGCAGGAGCACAGCAGCGGCAGCGGCGGCGGAGGGAGAGCAGCAGCGGCCGGAGCGCGCGGGCGACGGCGCGGGCACGCCGGGACGTGGGCGAGCGGACCGCGGCTGTGGCCGCGGCGAGAGTGCGAGGCGGACAATGCGGCCACGGAACACGGGCGTGAGCAACCAGAGGGCGAGTGGCGAATCCTCACAAGGGTCCACACGCGGTCCTGCAGCGGGTCGAGGGGGGCGAGGGACGAGGGTGCGTAGGGGGGGGGAGGAGCTGCGAGGGGTGGGGAGAAGCATCCGGCGGGGGAGCTCCGGCGAGGTGGCATCGTGCGCTTGGTTCCAGCTGCGGCGAGGCGCGGTCACCCCGATCCGGATCTGGATCGGGGCGAGGGGGAGATTTCGGAGGGAGTGGGGGCGTGTCGGTGGGGGGTCTGGATGGAGGGGGGAGGTTATAGGCGGGGGTGGGCCTTGGCCAGTTGGGCCTGTGGCCTGCCGGGCCGAAGCCCCGAGGGGCAGGGGGCTTTCTCCTTTCTAGTTTTAGTTTTAGTTTTTTTTTCTTTTTATTTATTTTCTTTTGTTTTATTTCATTTTAAAGTATTTAGGCATTTTCTAAAAATGTGTTTACTTCACCATAATTACCAGTGCAATATTTGGCACCCACCGAACATTTTTGTTTCAACTTTTTAAAAACTTTTGTTGTTTGCCATTTTCTGAATTGATTTTTGAATCGGTTTGAACTAACGAAAGTTTAGCAACAGTAATCAGATGACATGGCATCATTAGGAGAGTTTTACTGTAGCCTAATTATCCGGGCGTTACAAATCTCCTCCACTACAAGAAATCTCGTCCCGAGATTTAGGAGGTAGAAGGAAACAGTGCGGGGTATTCATCACGCAGGCGGTCCTCGCGTTCCCAAGTGGCTTCGTCTTCAGAGTGATTCGACCACTGGACTTTGAGGAACTTGATCGCCTTCTGACGTGTGCGGCGTTCAGCTTGGTCAAGAATGCGGACCGGATGCTCTTTATAGAGAGGTCCTGTTGCAATTCGAGCACTTCATGATCCACGCTCGGATTGGATCCTTGAAGCAACGGCGGAGTTGTGACACATGGAACACATCGTGAACCTGAGAAAGGTTCGGCGGAAGCTCCAGTTGATATGCCACTTTTCCACGCCTTTCGAGAATAGTGAAGGGACCGATATAGCGAGGAGCTAGCTTGCCCTTGATCC